>NC_091213.1:29861676-29867653 GCF_040958095.1 Procambarus clarkii | reverse complement strand
CCCACAGGTCAGGCTCGCCCCTAATCAGGAACCTCTCGTCCTCCGGGAGTCAGAGGTTTATAAAGCTATCGTTTCATTTCCCCCGGGCTCCTCAGGAGGCTACACAGGGGTAAGACCTCAACATGTGAAGGAAATGGTGAACCCTGTTCTTGGCCCAGCTGCAGAAGCGCTCCTGACAGAAATCACAACGTTTGTCAACAACTGCCTCGCCGGGTTAATCCCTGATGAAATCAAACCATTCTTCTTTGGTGCATCTCTATGTGCCCTCAAAAAGAAGGGGGGAGGAATCAGACCCATTGCCGTTGGTAATACCCTTCGCCGCCTAGTTGCAAGGGCTGCTGTCAGAAGTATCCGAACGGAAGCAGCCACCATGCTGCAACCCAACCAGCTGGGGTTTGGAGTCCCCCAAGGCTGTGAAGCAGCGGCTCATGCTGCACGAGCCTACATTAGCTCTCTTACTGAAGACCAGGCAGTAGTAAAATTAGATTTTAAAAACGCTTTCAACTCGGTCAAAAGGGAAGCAATCCTCACTGCAGTCCAGGAACATTGCCCAAGCATTCTCCCGTTTGTGTCAGCAGGCTACAGCAAAGACTCAACCCTCCTGTTTGGCAAACATGAAGTCACCTCAGCAGAGGGAATTCAACAGGGTGACCCACTTGCACCGTTCCTCTTTTGCATAGCGGTTCGAGAAATTACAACCAGACTGTCCAGCGAGCTCAACATCTGGTTCCTGGATGATGGCACTCTGGCAGGCACACAAGATTCCCTGCTAGAAGACTTACAGCTGGTGAAGACACGGGGGGAGTCCATGGGTCTCGTTCTTAGCCCCTCCAAGTGCGAAATTATTGCATCTAGTGAAGTAATCATTAGAGCAGTGAAATCAGTTCTTCCAGAAGCCTCAGTCGTTAAACCTACCGACAGCACACTACTCGGAGCACCTCTGGGCCACAATGCCATTGCTGCAGTCCTTGACGAAAAGTTTAGAGACCTAAAGAGGATGGAAGAGAGAATTGGGGACTTGGACTCCCACGATGCCCTCTACCTTCTCACAAAGTGCCTTACCCTGCCCAGGCTAACATACTTCTTAAGGTGTGCACCAACTTTTGGCAACCCACTTCTAAATCAATATGATGAGCTCCTCAGGTCAATATTCAGGAAGGCGCTCAACCTAGATTTAGATGACAGTCAGTGGGACCAAGCAACACTACCAGTGAGATTTGGAGGGATAGGCATACGAAAGGCAACTGAGGTAGCACTTCCAGCATTCTTGTCCTCATGTACAGCAGCCAACGAATTGGTAGGGCAGATCCTACCAGAGCGTATGAGAGAGACAGCGGGAACTCATGATCAAACGTTCATCGAAGCAGCCAGACAATGGGACACCATTGCACACCCTCAACCCCGACCACAAGTCCCAAAAGACCACAAGCAGGCCCACTGGGATGGCCCCATAATGGAAAAGACTGTCACAGCAATGATTGACAACGCTGATGCTGAAAACAAAGCCCGCCTCCTAGCGGTAACAGCACCCCACGCCGGGGATTTTTTATTTGCTGTGCCCAATGCAGCCCTGGGAACTCGCCTCAGTCATGACGCTCTCCGCATTGGAGTTGCCCTTCGCCTTGCCGCCCCCATCCTCACCGAACATAGGTGCATCTGCGGAACTGCGATGGCAGACCAATATGGTCGTCATGGTCTGGTATGTCGTAAATCACAGGGTAAAATTGCAAGACATGAAGAAGTCAACGACATCATCAAGAGGAGCCTCGCCACAGCCCGCTGCCCGGCACAAAGAGAACCACACTTATCCAGACCTAACGACCCTCAGAAGCGCCCTGATGGGGTCACCTTGCTACCTTGGAAGGATGGTAAGCAAGTGGTATGGGACTACACATGCGCTGCCACACTGGCCAGTACCTACCTCCACTACAGCACACGTGAAAGCGGTGGTGCTGCTTCTTTCAGGGAATCGCAGAAAATTATTAAATACAGAGGTCTAGCACACTGCTACAGCTTTGTTCCGATCGGCTCGGAGACCCTCGGTTCGTGGGGAAAATGTGCATTGAAGTTCCTGAAGGAATTGGGGGACAAATTGATCAGCGCTACAAAAGACCAGAGAGCAAAAAGTTTCTTGTTCCAGCGCCTCAGTGTTGCGATTCAGAGGGGAAATGCCTGTTGCGTCTTGGGCACTAGTCCAACTTCAGAGGAATTCGAAGAAGTGTTTGACTTGCAACAATGATCGAACCCGTCTGTGACATTCATCAATGTTTCCCATTGTTGTGTTCTTCAAGAGATCCATAACCTTTAAGCACCTTTTTGCATTATTATTTTTGTATCAACCCATGTATATCTTGTAACCATTAAATATATATATATATATATAAATATATATATATATATAAATATATATATATATATATATATATATATATATATATATATATATAAATATATATATATATATATATAAATATATATATATATATATATATAAACAATCTTTGGACAACACCCACCAGTGGGACTCGAACCCAGAAAGCACAACTACCTTCCAGTAGCTGGCATAACTAGTATGCTTTAACCCACTACGCCATCAGACCTTACAAAAGAAGTAGATAGTTCGAGATATATATATCTCAAACATCTCTACCTCCCGAAGGCACCAGATGAGTGAGGGGTCAGTCTGCAATTTTCGTCAAGCCACTGTCAATGTGAGAGAACTCGTGTCCAGCTTATAAGCCTATACTTGCATAAACCACAAGTGAAGATAAACAATCTTTGGACAACACCCACCAGTGGGACTCGAACCCAGAAAGCACAACTACCTTCCAGTAGCTGGCATAACTAGTATGCTTTAACCCACTACGCCATCAGACCTTACAAAAGAAGTAGATAGTTCGAGATATATATATCTCAAACATCTCTACCTCCCGAAGGCACCAGATGAGTGAGGGGTCAGTCTGCAATTTTCGTCAAGCCACTGTCAATGTGAGAGAACTCGTGTCCAGCTTATAAGCCTATACTTGCATAAACCACAAGTGAAGATAAACAATCTTTGGACAACACCCACCAGTGGGACTCGAACCCAGAAAGCACAACTACCTTCCAGTAGCTGGCATAACTAGTATGCTTTAACCCACTACGCCATCAGACCTTACAAAAAAAGTAGATAGTTCGAGATATATATATCTCAAACATCTCTACCTCCCGAAGGCACCAGATGAGTGAGGGGTCAGTCTGCAATTTTCGTCAAGCCACTGTCAATGTGAGAGAACTCGTGTCCAGCTTATAAGCCTATACTTGCATAAACCACAAGTGAAGATAAACAAGATATATATATGAGATATATATATCTCGAACTATCTACTTCTTTTGTAAGGTCTGATGGCGTAGTGGGTTAAAGCATACTAGTTATGCCAGCTACTGGAAGGTAGTTGTGCTTTCTGGGTTCGAGTCCCACTGGTGGGTGTTGTCCAAAGATTGTTTATCTTCACTTGTGGTTTATGCAAGTATAGGCTTATAAGCTGGACACGAGTTCTCTCACATTGACAGTGGCTTGACGAAAATTGCAGACTGACCCCTCACTCATCTGGTGCCTTCGGGAGGTAGAGATGTTTGAGATATATATATCTCGAACTATCTACTTCTTTTGTAAGGTCTGATGGCGTAGTGGGTTAAAGCATACTAGTTATGCCAGCTACTGGAAGGTAGTTGTGCTTTCTGGGTTCGAGTCCCACTGGTGGGTGTTGTCCAAAGATTGTTTATCTTCACTTGTGGTTTATGCAAGTATAGGCTTATAAGCTGGACACGAGTTCTCTCACATTGACAGTGGCTTGACGAAAATTGCAGACTGACCCCTCACTCATCTGGTGCCTTCGGGAGGTAGAGATGTTTGAGATATATATATCTCGAACTATCTACTTCTTTTGTAAGGTCTGATGGCGTAGTGGGTTAAAGCATACTAGTTATGCCAGCTACTGGAAGGTAGTTGTGCTTTCTGGGTTCGAGTCCCACTGGTGGGTGTTGTCCAAAGATTGTTTATCTTCACTTGTGGTTTATGCAAGTATAGGCTTATAAGCTGGACACGAGTTCTCTCACATTGACAGTGGCTTGACGAAAATTGCAGACTGACCCCTCACTCATCTGGTGCCTTCGGGAGGTAGAGATGTTTGAGATATATATATCTCGAACTATCTACTTCTTTTGTAAGGTCTGATGGCGTAGTGGGTTAAAGCATACTAGTTATGCCAGCTACTGGAAGGTAGTTGTGCTTTCTGGGTTCGAGTCCCACTGGTGGGTGTTGTCCAAAGATTGTTTATCTTCACTTGTGGTTTATGCAAGTATAGGCTTATAAGCTGGACACGAGTTCTCTCACATTGACAGTGGCTTGACGAAAATTGCAGACTGACCCCTCACTCATCTGGTGCCTTCGGGAGGTAGAGATGTTTGAGATATATATATCTCGAACTATCTACTTCTTTTGTAAGGTCTGATGGCGTAGTGGGTTAAAGCATACTAGTTATGCCAGCTACTGGAAGGTAGTTGTGCTTTCTGGGTTCGAGTCCCACTGGTGGGTGTTGTCCAAAGATTGTTTATCTTCACTTGTGGTTTATGCAAGTATAGGCTTATATATATATATAAATATATATATATATATATATATATATATATATATATATATATATATATATATATATATGTGTGTATATCACGAAGATAAACACGTGATTAAGAATGTGACAATGTCAGACCACGAAGGAAAAATGAAACAGGAAATTTCCTTAAGTACTTTCGTATATTAAATACATCTTCAGAAGGTCATTTTACAGATCGAGTGATGGGTATAAATAGGCAGGAGAGAGTGGTGAAGTAAGGTAGGTACAATACTTGGACAACGCAGAAGGCCCATTGGCCCATCAGATGCACCCAATTGGCCCATCCGATGTAGCCCAATGGCCCATCTGATACAGCAGACATACAAGCATAATACATAGGTAATTATAACATAAAGAGGTAAATATATACAATAAATTAGTGAGACAAATGTTTTTCAATGATTCTACTTAAATCGCCCTTTAGCTGATCTATTAGAAATGGATCTAAGTTATATAGACCAATGCTAATATTCAAATTACTTTCTTTGGTGATCTGTATCAAAGCGGATTCAATTATGTTTCTGTTATAGGTGCTTTTACAATTTGTTATTGAAGACGCACTCTCCCAATCAATTTGGTGAGCTTTTTCTGACAAATGCACAAACAAAGCATTAGATAATTGGCCATGTCTTACAGAGTATTTATGTTGCGATATTCTACATTTTAAATCTTTAGATGTTTGCCCGACATAGAACTTATTACATTCCTTACAAGGTATTTTATAAATGACGCAATTATCACTACGAGGGCTGTTCCTTACTAATAGCTTACCAACAGTGTTTTCGTAGCTAAACATTACATCTATATTAAAAAGTTTCAAGGCCTTGACAATATTCTCAAACCCAGAGAAATATGGTAAACATAACACATTCTTTGGGCGAGTCCTTTCACTGCATACATTATTATAATATGTACGACGAGCTTTGTTACGACAAACTTCCAAAAAATTCAGTGGGTAACAAAGCTTAAGACCAATCGAATCAATATTCTTAAATTCTTCATCTAAGAATTCTGGACTCACAACTCGAAGAGCTCTTAGATACATTGAAGAAAAAATTGACTTTTTTACATTGTATTTATGCCCTGAAAAATAATGAACATAAGATAAATTGTTCGTAGGTTTTCTGTAAACACTAAACTTTAATGAAGAGTTTTCCCTATGAATAAGCACATCTAAGAATGGCAAACATTTATCAATTTCAGTCTCCATAGTAAATTTTATGGAGGTGACTTGGTCATTAAGTTTGGCTACAAATTCGTCTGTGTTTACATCTGAAGGCCAAATACATAAGATATCATCAACATATCTAAACCAAGGAATG
>NC_091213.1:29814176-29854176 GCF_040958095.1 Procambarus clarkii | reverse complement strand
AATTCGTTGTTTAATAAGGCATGTATAAAAGCAAAGAAACTAAACAATAGGGCGTGGAGGAACTTCCGAAATAACAGAGCACCAGAGAGCAGGGAGATCAGGAATGAGTATGTTGGTATGAGAAGAGGAGCAGAGAAAAAAGTATGAAAATGATATAGCAAATAAAGTGATGACCGAACCAAAGCTACTCCACAGTCACATCAGGAGGAAAACAACAGTGAACGAACAGGTGATGAAACTTAGAACAGGCGAGGACAGGTATACAGAGATTGACAAAGAGGTGTGTGAGGAACTCAACAAGAGGTTCCAGGAGGTCTTCACAATAGGACGAGGTGAGGTCACTGCGCTAGTAACAGTAACAGTAAACCAGGCGTCCGTAGAAGGGTTCGAAATTACAAGAGATGAGGTCAAGAGACACCTGTTATATCTGGATGTGAAAAAGGCGGTTGTTCCGGACGGAATCTCAAAATGGGTAATGAACGAGCTTGCAGAAGCACTTTGTTTGCCACTTTCTATAGAGTATGGTTGGTCTCTGGAGACGGGAGACCTACTAGAAATATGGAAGACGGCTAATGTAGTCCCAATATACAAAGAGGGTGACAGACAAGAGGCATTGAACTACAGGCCAGTGTCCTTAACTTGTATACCATGCAAGGTGATGGAGAAGACCGTGAGAAAAAACCTGGTAACACATCTGGAGAGAAGGGACTTCGTGACAACCCATCAACATGGGATCAGGGAGGGTAAATCTTGCCTTACAGACTTAATAGAATTCTACGATAAGGTGAGAAAGATTAAGGAAGAAAGAGAATGCTGGGCGGATTGCATTTTCTTGAACTGTCTGAAAGCCTTTGACACGGTACTTCAAAAGATGTTGGTGCGTAAGTGGAAGAAACAGGCAGGAGTAACTGGTAGGATGCTTCAGTGGATAAGGGAGTACCTAAGCAATAGGAAGCAGATAGTTACAGTGAGGGATGAGGCCTCAGACTGGCGTGAAGTCACCAGTGGAGTCCCACAATCCAGTTTTTAATATACGTAAATGATCTCCCGGAGGGTATAGAACTCATTCCTCTCAATGTTTGCTAACGATGCCAAAATTATGAGAAGATTAAAATCGAGGAGGAGAGCTTGAGGCTTCAAGAAGACCTTGAGAAACTGAATGAATGGGCCAACAAATGGCGACTTCAGTTCAACCCGAGGAAATGTAAGGTAATGAAACTAGGCAGAGGAAACAGGAGGCCAATCACGAGATACCGAATGGAGATGAAGTCCTTCATTAAACGGAGAGAGAAAAAAATCTAGGAGTAGATATCACTCCCGAAGCCCCACATCAAAAGAATAACATCTGCGGCATATGCAAGGCTGGCTATCATTAGAACTGCCTTCAGGAACCTGTGCAAGGAATAATTCAGAACCTTGTATACCACATATGTAAGACCAATCCTGGAGTATGCACCCCCAACATGAAGCCCGTATCTGGTCAAGCTCAAGACGAAGCTCGAAAAAGTTCTGAAGTATACCACTAATCTAGTCCCAGAACTAAGAGGCATGTGTTACGAGGAAAGGCTGCGTGAAATGCACGTTACGACACTGGAAGACAGAAGAGTAATGGGAGACATGATCACCACATACAAAATTCTCAAAGGAATTGAGAGGGTAGATAAAAAGAAACTATTTAACACAAGGGGCACATGCAGTAGGGGACACAGGTGGAAATTGAGTGCCCAAATGAGCCATAGAGACATTAGAAAAACGTTTCAGTGTCAGAGTAGTTGACAAATGAAATGCATTAGGCAGTGATGTGGTGGAGGCTGACTCCATGTACAGTTTCAAGTGTAGATATGATAGAACCCAGTAGGTTCGGGAACCAGTACACAAGTTGATTGACAGTTTAGAGGCGGGACCAAAGAGCCAGAGCTCAATGCCCTCAAGCACAAGTAGGTGAGTACATATGGTTCCCGGCCGTGGCAGAAACAAATGGGCAGAGTTTCTTTCACCATAATGCCTCTGGGTGAACCTAATAGTAAATAGCTACCTGGGAGTTAGACAGCTGCTATGGGCTGTCTAACTCACAACTTACTGTCGAATACACACACTTCCTGGGGGTATGTGTGTATTCACCTAGTTGTATTCACCTAGTTGTGCTTGCGGAGGATGAGCTCTACTCTTTCGGCCCGCCTCTCAACTGTCAATCAATCAACTGTTACTAACTACTAATTTTATTTTTTCATTTTGTCAAATCCCCCCCCCCCTCCTTTGGATGCAGCCCGTGACAGTTGTTTAATTCCCAAGTACCTATTTATTACCAGGTTACAGGGGCATCAGGGTGAAATAAATTTGGCCCATTTTGTTTCTGCCATCACCGCGGATCGAACCCGGACCCTACGATTACGAGACTAGAGCACTGTCCACTCAGCTATGAAGCCCCCCATGTGTGTATGCATTTGTTAGAAATATATAGTAGTAGACATAACAGAAGAAAAATAGATTTGTTAGAAAGGCGGGGTCCAAGAGCTAATAGCTAGAATAGCTAGATTTGCTGACACAAATAGTAATCACACGCACACACACACACCGGGACTATGGCTAATGTAGTCCCAATATGCAAGAAAGGGGATAGACTGGAAGCACTGAACTACAGGCCTTGTGTCATACCATGCAAACTGATGGAGAAGATTGTGCGAAGAAAGCTAGTGGAACATCTGGATCGAAAGAACTTTGTAACACGGCATCAACATGGATTCAGGGATGGCAAGTCCTGCCTCACAGGGTTACTTGAATTCTATGATCAGGCAACAAAAATAAGACAAGAAAGAGAAGGGTGGGCAGACTGCTTATTTTTGGATTGTCAGAAAGCCTTTGACACAGTGCCACACAATGTGGGGGGGACTGGGAGTGGTGGGGGTGTGGCTGGGACCCGTCGTGGGGGGGGGGGGGGGACTGGGAGTGGTGGGGGTGTGGCTGGGACCCGTCGGGGGGGGGGGGGACTGGGAGTGGTGGGGGTGTGGCTGGGACCCTTAGGAGGGGGGGGGGACTGGGAGTGCTGGGGGTGAGGCTGGGACCCGTCGTGGGGGGGGGGGGGAGGGGATTGGAAGTGGTGGGGGTGTGGCTGGGACCCTTAGGGGGGGGGGACTGGGAGTGACGGGGGTGTGGCTGGGACCCGTCGTGGGGGGGGGACTGGGAGTGGTGGGGTGTGGCTGGGACCCTTAGGGGGGGGCTGGGAGAGGTGGGGGTGTGGCTGGGACCGTCGCGGGGGGAGGGGACTGGGAGTGGCGGGGGTGTGGCTGGGACCCGTCGGGGGGGGGACTGGGAGTGGTGGGGGTGTGGCTGGGACCGTCGCAGGGGGGGGGGGACTGGGAGTGGCGGGGGTGTGGCTGGGACCGTCGCGGGGGGGGGGGACTGGGAGTGGTGGGGGTGTGGCTGGGAACCGTCGTGGGGGGGGAGACTGGGAGAGGTGGGGGTTTGGCTGGGACCGTCGCGGGGGGGGGGGGGACTGGGAGTGGTGGGGGTGTGGCTGGGACCCGTCGGGGGGGGGGGACTGGGAGTGGTGGGGGTGTGGCTGGGAACCGTCGTGGGGGGGGGGGACTGGGAGAGGTGGGGGTGTGGCTGGGAACCGTCGTGGGGGGGGGGGGGACTGGGAGTGGTGGGGGTGTGGCTGGGACCCGTCGGGGGGGGGGACTGGGAGAGGTGGGGGTGTGGCTGGGAACCGTCGGGGGGGGGGGGGACTGGGAGTGGTGGGGGTGTGGCTGGGACCCGTCGGGGGGGGTAGGGGACTGGGAGTGGTGGGGGTGTGGCTGGGACCCGTCGTGGGGGGGGGAGGAGACTGGGAGTGGTGGGGGTGTAGCTGGGACCCGTCGTGGGGGGGGAGGAGACTGGGAGTGGTGGGGGTGTAGCTGGGACCCGTCGCTGGGGGGGGGGGGGTAGGGGATTGGGAGTGGTGGGGGTGTGGCTGGGACCCGTCGGGGGGGGGACTGGGAGAGGTGGGTGTGTGGCTGGGACCGTCGCGGGGGGGGGGAACTGGGAGTGGTGGGGGTGTGGCTTGGACCCGTCGGGGGGGGACTGGGAGAGGTGGGGGTGTGGCTGGGACCATCGCGGGGGGGGGGGAACTGGGAGTGGCGGGGGTGTGGCTGGGACCCGTCGTGGGGGGGGAGGGGACTGGAAGTGGTGGGGGTGTGGCTGGGACCCGTCGGGGGGGGGAGGGGACTGGGAGTGGTGGGGGTGTGGCTGGGACCCGTCGTGGGGGGGGGGGACTGGGAGTGGTGGGGGTGTGGCTGGGACCCGTCGTGGGGGGGAGGGGACTGGGAGTGGTGGGGGTGTGGCTGGGACCCGTCGTGGGGGGGGGGACTGGGAGTGGTGGGGGTGTGGCTGGGACCCGTCGTGGGGGGGAGGGGACTGGGAGTGGTGAGGGTGTGGCTGGGACCCGTCGTGGGGGGGAGGGGACTGGGAGTGGCGGGGGTGTGGCTGGGACCCGTCGTGGGGGGGGAGGGGACTGGGAGTGGTGGGGGTGTGGCTGGGACCCTTAGGGGGGGGACTGGGAGTGGCGGGGGTGTGGCTGGGACCCGTCGTGGGGGGGGAGAGGGGACTGGGAGTGGTGGGGGTGTGGCTGGGACCCTTAGGGGGGGGGACTGGGAGTGGCGGGGGTGTGGCTGGGACCCGTCGTGTGGGGGGAGGGTCTGGGAGTGGTGGGGGTGTGGCTGGGACCCGTCGGGGGAGGGGGGGAGGGGACTGGGAGTGGTGGGGGTGTGGCTGGGACCCGTCGTGGGGGGGAGGGGACTGGGAGTGGTGGGGGTGTGGCTGGGACCCGTCGGGGAAGGGGGGGAGGGGACTGGGAGTGGCGGGGGTGTGGCTGGGACCCTTAGGGGGGGCTGACAGTAGTGAGGTGATCCTGAACAACGGAGTACCGCTACAAAGTATAAAATACATAAGAAAGGCAGAATACAACAAATACAGAAATGTTTACAATGACTAACAATGGACTGAGAGGTGCAGAAAACATATTACAAAAATATGTTCGTTACTTGTGTAAAACCAGAAGAGCCTGTGACGTGGGGCCGTTGTTCCAGCCTCGTATCTCCTCACAAAGTTATAATCAATGTCGTAACTCATGCCCCATCTCCTGCAAATAGTTCTACTAACTTTTCAGTTAATTTCCTACACAATTATGTGACAGTGAATGAGGCTTCGAGGAGTGATGCAGGTAATCTGATGAGAGAAGCGGCTGGGACCCGCATGGTGAAGGTAAGAGGATCAGTCACCCATCACGTGAGACCACAGTTACTGGCCGCTCAACATATAAACATCAGTGAATTACCTGACGTGATAATGGCGTCATAATGAAGGCGGATTATTCCCGGGCGCTGGTGAGTGTCTAGCTCACGAGGGGATACACGCAGGGTGAGGCGCTGGTGAGTGTCTACCTCACGACGGGATACACGCAGTGTGAGGCGCTGGTGAGTGTCTACCTCACGAGGGGATACACGCAGGGTGAGGCGCTGGTGAGTGTCTACCTCACGAGGGGATACACCCAGGGTGAGGCGCTGGTGAGTGTCTACCTCACGAGGGGATACACCCAGTGTGAGGCGCTAGTGAGTGTCTACCTCACGAGGGGATACACCCAGGGTGAGGCGCTGGTGAGTGTCTACCTCACGAGGGGATACACCCAGGGTGAGGCGCTGGTGAGTGTCTACCTCACGAGGGGATACACGCAGGGTGAGGCGCTGGTGAGTGTCTACCTCACGAGGGGATACACGCAGGGTGAGGCGCTGGTAAGTGTCTACCTCACGAGGGGATACACCCAGGGTGAGGCGCTGGTGAGTGTCTACCTCACGAGGGGATACACCCAGGGTGAGGCGCTGGTGAGTGTCTACCTCACTAGGGGATACACGCAGGGTGAGGCGCTGGTGAGTGTCTACCTCACGAGGGGATACACCCAGGGTGAGGCGCTGGTGAGTGTCTACCTCACGAGGGGATACACCCAGGGTGAGGCGCTGGTGAGTGTCTACCTCACGAGGGGATACACCCAGGGTGAGGCGCTG
The DNA here is from genome assembly GCF_040958095.1 of Procambarus clarkii. Classification (NCBI taxonomy): domain Eukaryota; kingdom Metazoa; phylum Arthropoda; class Malacostraca; order Decapoda; family Cambaridae; genus Procambarus; species Procambarus clarkii. The sequence continues at coordinate 29,848,141 of NC_091213.1, read as the reverse complement.
GTGAGTGTCTACCTCACTAGGGGATACACGCAGGGTGAGGCGCTGGTGAGTGTCTACCTCATGAGGGGATACACCCAGGGTGAGGCGCTGGTGAGTGTCTACCTCACGAGGGGATACACCCAGGGTGAGGCGCTGGTGAGTGTCTACCTCACGAGGGGATACACGCAGGGTGAGGCGCTGGTGAGTGTCTACCTCATGAGGGGATACACCCAGGGTGAGGCGCTGGTGAGTGTCTACCTCACGAGAGGATACACCCAGGGTGAGGCGCTGGTGAGTGTCTACCTCACGAGGGGATACACCCAGGGTGAGGCGCTGGTGAGTGTCTACCTCACGAGGGGATACACGCAGGGTGAGGCGCTGGTGAGTGTCTACCTCATGAGGGGATACACCCAGGGTGAGGCGCTGGTGAGTGTCTACCTCACGAGGGGATACACCCAGGGTGAGGCGCTGGTGAGTGTCTACCTCACGAGGGGATACACCCAGGGTGAGGCGCTGGTGAGTGTCTACCTCACTAGGGGATACATTCAGGGTGAGGCGCTGGTGAGTGTCTACCTCACGAGGGGATACACCCAGGGTGAGGCGCTGGTGAGTGTCTACCTCACGAGGGGATACACTCAGGGTGAGGCGCTGGTGTCTACCTCACGAGGGGATACACGCCGTGTGAGGCGCTGGTGAGTGTCTACCTCACGAGGGGATACACCCTGGGTGAGGCGCTGGTGAGTGTATACCTCACGAGGGGATACACCCAGGGTGAGGCGCTAGTGAGTGTCTACCTCACGAGGGGATACACCCAGGGTGAGGCGCTGGTGAGTGTCTACCTCACGAGGGGATACACCCAGTGTGAGGCGCTACCTCACGAGGGGATACACCCAGGGTGAGGCGCTTGTGAGTGTCTACCTCACGAGGGGATACACCCAGTGTGAGGCGCTGGTGTCTACCTCACGAGGGGATACACGCAGGGTGAGGCGCTGGTGAGTGTCTACCTCACGAGGGGATACACGCAGGGTGAGGCGCTGGTGAGTGTCTACCTCACGAGGGGATACACCCAGGGTGAGGCGCTGGTGAGTGTCTACCTCACTAGGGGATACATTCAGGGTGAGGCGCTGGTGTCTACCTCACGAGGGGATACACCCAGGGTGAGGCGCTGGTGAGTGTATACCTCACGAGGGGATACACTCAGGGTGAGGCGCTGGTGAGTGTCTACCTCACGAGGGGATACACCCAGGGTGAGGCGCTGGTGAGTGTCTACCTCACGAGGGGATACACCCAGGGTGAGGCGCTGGTGAGTGTCTACCTCACGAGGGGATACACGCCGTGTGAGGCGCTGGTGAGTGTCTACCTCACGAGGGGATACACCCAGGGTGAGGCGCTGGTGAGTGTCTACCTCACGAGGGGATACACCCAGGGTGAGGCGCTGGTGAGTGTCTACCTCACTAGGGGATACACCCAGGGTGAGGCGCTGGTGAGTGTCTACCTCACAAGGGGATACACCCAGGGTAAGGCGCTGGTGAGTGTCTACCTCACTAGGGGATACACCCAGGGTGAGGCGCTGGTGAGTGTCTACCTCACTAGGGGATACACCCAGGGTGAGGCGCTCGTGAGTGTCTACCTCACAAGGGGATACACCCAGGATGAGGCGCTGGTGAGTGTCTACCTCACGAGGGGATACACCCAGGGTGAGGCGCTGGTGAGTGTCTACCTCACGAGGGGATACACCCAGGGTGAGGCGCTAGTGAGTGTCTACCTCACGAGGGGATACACCCAGGGTGAGGCGCTGGTGAGTGTCTACCTCACGAGGGGATACACCCAGGGTGAGGCGCTGGTGAGTGTCTACCTCACGAAGGGATACACCCCAGGTGAGGCGCTGGTGAGTGTCTACCTCACGATGGGAAATACCCAGGGTGAGGCGCTGGTGAGTGTCTACCTCACGAGGGGATGCACCCAGGGTGAGGCGCTGGTGAGTGTCTACCTCACGAGGGGATACACCCAGGGTGAGGCGTTGGTGAGTGTCTACTTCACGAGGGGATACACCCAGGGTGAGGCGCTGGTGAGTGTCTACCTCACGAGGGGATACACCCAGGGTGAGGGACTGGTGAGTGTCTACCTCACGAGGGGATACACGCAGTGTGAGGCGCTGGTGTCTTCCTCATGAGGGGATACACCCAGTGTGAGGCGCTGGTGATTGTCTACCTCACGAGGGGATACACCCATGGTGAGGCGCTGGTGAGTGTCTACCTCACGAGGGGATACACCCAGGGTGAGGCGCTGGTGAGTGTTGTTGGAAATTTCCAACACCGAATACAACACTGTTGTATTCTCATTAATTATTACTAATTCTACTAATCATTGTAGTAAGTAAAATTAACACAACGTAGAATTCACATGTACTAATAATTTCATCTGTACAATAGGCTAGAATTCTCACGTCACCCGACGCCAGTATTGCGTCAGATTTCATTGTAATAAACACATTTATATCCAATGTGCTTGAGAATTGAATTCGATTCTCTATAAACAACGGCGTTTTGTGTGATAATTAATTACAGATAAATTGACCTCCAACTAAAGCCGAATAGAGCGTTAAAGTCATAACAGTTATCTAGTAATAAAAATTAACGTCACACGTGAATGCCCTGGAGAGATATTAATTCTTCTCCATTGTACGTTTCCTATCATAGAGCTGGCAAATAATAATATTTAACTCTTCCAAATAATAAACTCGTCCTAACCCGTACGTTTCAATCACAACTGTGAGAAATGATAATATTCACAATAAAATAATTTGAGTAACAAATGCGGGACGCGGGGCGGAGCGGAGGAGACGCCAGAGTGCACGTGTTGACAGGCTCCCGAGCGGACCTGCTCACGAGGAGACGCTATTACCCATATATCCGGGTAAACGCTATTCATTCTCCCGAAGAAAGTCGCCACTGTGAGGCGTGAAGAGCCTTGCAGACAATATCTTCGCCTGGTGTCAGTGTCATACAAGGAACCTATCAAATCTGGTTCATTGTGACTCCACGTGACCGGCCAGTGAAGCGCGTCACTATCCAGGATAGGCCAAGCCAGAGCCTGGGACGCGAATTTCGGCAAACTTAAAACTTACACAGTGCCCATATTAGCTAAGTATCTTATCCTTATTTGATGCATCTGATAGGGTGTAGAATTATAGCTGGGTAGTTTGTCGTGACGACGTATACCAACACCAAAGCACAGCATGTGAGAAGAATTCTTCTAGCTGCCCTCTCCCATATTAATCAATCAGACTCGTCATCCAGCCGAGCCCAGGAGAATCAGAGGGAGCGTCGTGACTTACTTTAAGGAATCGTCATTAAGCTAAGATTCTTTTGTATTCCTCTAATATATTATCTGGAATTATTTACATGCAGAACTCTGTTTCTTGGATTGACATGTGTTTATTATGATTACTATTATTATATTCATAATCTATGTTCTCATTAATGATAATGACAATGATTTCATAATTATTCATAGGATTAGATTATTATATTTTGGATTAGTGAACGAACCACACTAGTTCCTGGACGTACTGAGTTCCAGTAATAACCCCCCAATGTAGGTGTTTGAGGTTTGATTCATTTAATTATACAGCCCATTAATTATTTCTATGATCATATTCTCTAGTATTTTATCCATAGTTACTGGTTCATCTAGGAATTATCAAATGATCATAATTTCTCAGTTTCCCTCTTTACTATAAAAGCGAGTGGTCCTTCGTAATTTAATTTACTACATTAATATTTAAATAATTAGATTCAAGCCCCAAATGTCCCACATTATGGTCCTTCGAACTGGATATGCATTAAATTTATAATTACAAATATTAATCATTAATAACTAATCCTTGTGTGACATAAGCTAGACTAACTATTTAATTAATTGTGTCAACTAACAGTGTAACACATCAGTTAGTCTAGATCACACTAACAAATTGCTACTTTCACCTCATGTATAAGGTAGCTTTAGTGGGTCATAGCCAATTACCCACAACATTTAGACCTACACTTCATATTGAAGTAGAATCTTTAGGTCACCAAGAGCAACAGCTCATAACCTTATATTAATCACTAACACCAATTATGTGTTAACCATTTAGGCTATACCAATGTTTCAATGTATGGCTGTCAGCAGACTATCCATTATAGCCTGAATCCATGTTATAGTTACTGATTCACTCAAGTCAGTGGATCATTAACATTTAGGGATCCAGTATACTAATATAAATTACTGATCTCATACTAGTTAATCATTACTAACCCTGATAATATTTTATTCCACCATTATGAGTACATTTAGGAGTTAGATAATATTTACGGCAGTAGAAAACTTGCCAAACACAAATAATTCCTTTGTGTTCATTTAATTTCTTATACACATAATTACACAAGTGTATATTATATAAAATCCAAAAAAAAACAAAAAGACAGCACAATTATTTGCACATTATTGCACCATAATATAATCTTTGCCAACCTTAGTAGGTAGGTAGCAATTTAGGCTGTGATTGTGTTGAATCTGGCACAAGCACAGACTAAATATAGTTGTAGTTTCTCAAGTAGAAATTCTCACGACTAGGCTTGAGCTAGTTAGTGACACATATTATTCATCTTGTGCTGACCCTATCAAGGGTGGGATTAACCATTTATTGTGTAATTATTTTATTGCATATAACTATGTATGTCTTTGAGTGTTACTGTAAGTCCACTACCCATCCGAGGCTGATTTAGAAGAGCTAAGCTGAGGAACACCTGTAGTGAGACCAAGGTACCACTCAAATCTTAGTTGCTTATTATTAGGTAGGTAGCTAACCTCTAAATGAGGTAAATTACAACCAGCCTCAAGAAATACCAGGCTGTCAATACTTATACCTGCTCTACATCAAGGAGCAGACACCATAGCTATACCACTAGCTACATAAGCCCTATCAGGCTCAATTTACTGCAAGAATGAATCCTCTAGAAAGGAATGCAAGATTCTTAAGAACTCTTCAAGTTCGACTAGGAGAACTACTTATCAGATGTCATCTCTGTGTAGAAACTGACCCAGGTGACGTCTACAGACTAGCAAGTTCCATAAGGAACGCCATCCAAAAATATGATCATGTAAAGACTGTAATCGAGTCCCACAGGAATTTACTCCAAGTCGGTCATACTGTCTCAGACCACTTACGTCTAACAAAATCTGATCTTGATGACTATGAGCATTACGTTCAAACCAGGTTAGACCAATATAAGGAGGTGCTTGCGAGACAAGATATTCCCGAGTGGATAGAGCCGATCATTAATAGACCTACACCTGAGTCAACACTCAGTTCAGATGAAATACCTGAACTACCTCAAGACGAGGAGAATCCTCTAATCAATACTGATCACTACACAGGATCCACAACTGAAGTTCAACCTTCATTTTCTAACCTCTCATCTAATACAGCTTCATGTGATGATTTGCTTACAGAGTCTGATCAAATTTCAGACCACTCTTCTCAATGTTCCCTGGATTCTATAAGTTCAATACATAAGGCTACTGAATTAACTAGCTTATCACCAGAACCCAGAGAAACAAGTGAAGCTGCAGATGAAATAAGTGAAACTGCAATAATCAGTGAATCTGAACCAGAAAATGATAAAGCTAATGCTGCAGCAGCAGTCGAAGCTGTAATCAAAGCTGAGGCTAAGCAAGAAGCGTTAAGCAACACAAGTAATGGTCACAATTGCTCACAACAGCCTTCTAAAGTAAGTGCTAACAATGAGAAGACTATTATAAACCTTGTGCACCAATTATTAAATTTATCTTCACCAGAGCAATCAGTTGACTCTTTACAATCCTTTAGTTTTCAGCTTGAGTCACTGATAAATTCTTTCAGTAAAGAGGTGGATCACCCAACTACTGAGTGGATGACTAAAATTATCATCCAGAGAAAATTGTCTGGTGACACACTTAATAAATTATATGTATACCAGAATGGTAATACCCTGTCAATGCAGGATATATTTACAGGTTTGCGTAATATGAGCAATCATACAGCAGACCAGGCAATTAATACTAAATCTGAATGCACCAAAACTATACCTACATCAGTTTCCTTACCTGAAACTCCTAAAGTGACACTGTCACTAGGTAACAAAGGTGCTAATAATGTAATAACAATCAGTCAAATACTGATTCATCAGTGAGGCCTAAGAGCTCCACAGGTGCTCCTAAGAGACCTAATAGTCCAAAGAGCACCCCCAATGATTCCACAGGTGCTCCTAAGAGACCTAATAGTCCAAAGAGCACTCCCAAGAGCCTATTAATGGTTCCCCAGAGTACACCAAGTACTCACAAGAGAATAAATAACAAGCAAATGCAAACAACAAAACCATCACAACCTGCAAATACTGTTTTACCTAAACCGGTAACCCCTAAACGAACTGTAGGATGGGGAATGTGCTTGTTTTGCAATTGTGACGGTAACGCGTTGGTGTTCGGCTGTTTAAGGCTAGGGGTATGGCCTCGTCACATAGTTATAAAAAAAAATAGAAAAACTGGAACTTCGTCTGTGGTAAGGTAAGGAGAAGACACACAAAACACAAGTAAACTTTAACAATGAAATTTTAATTACGTTAAATAAATCAAAACATGAATAAAATGCACAAACAAATTCTTATAATAAAATCAATGAATCAAAATAATAAGAATACTTAAATGACACAATGAAAAGTTACGTTAAGGCAAAATAACAAGAAGTGCAATACAAAAGTTAAGTGGGAGGTGCTGGAATATTGGCTTAAAGCCACCACCTCTCTCAGTACACGCTAGAGTCTAGCTGGGAGGTGTGATGGCCACGAAAGCACTGAACATTCTGAGGACTGATGTTGGGGCGACCCCAGACATCAGGTAGTATAGGGGGGGGGGCGAGGCAGGTGCAGCCAGACCGGCGACCAATCAGCGGAGCCGGTAGCGATCAACATGTAGTTTGGTGGTTTGGGTCCGAACAGGTGGCTGGCTGCATACGTTTTGCTCACCCTGGCAAGCCTTGCTGGTGTTGTTGCCATTGTTGGACATTTCTTCCATAGTCGTATTATATAATTGTGACGACGTAATTATGAAGGGAAGAGCAGGCTCAATCTCTTGAAGGAGATTATCGTCACAACTCTCCCCCGAAGCCTGCGGTTCTGGAAGAAGTACGTCGTTATGTGGTGGAGTAATGGATGGAGTTGCTTCTACTTCATAAACTCTGGAGAGATCATGGGCTAAGATGTTGTCAGACTCTTGGTATAGCGTGTCTCCAGGTTGAATTTCTGCAGTTAGCAAGCCCATAGTAGAAGACGTTGAGATGAGAAGTGGGCGTGCTGCAGGAGGTGTAGGGTGGTGTGGTCCGTATTGATGGTGGACCGAGCACTTTTCAGGTGTGGAGTGAAGTGCTGAAGCTTCAGGATGAGGAAGAGTAGCTCCTTGCCAATTGTTCCGTCGTTCCTTGTAGCAGTAGTTGCTGACAGGTGTATTCTTCTCGCCTCGTTGCTGCATCACGACACCACCATCGTCGGTACCATTGGCGTCGACATGGAGGATGAAGGGCTTATCTGACGAGGTGAGAGTGGAATTAGAAGAGGGCAAAGGAGCACGATTATTATCCTGAAAGCATTTGGGAAGATCATTAAGGATTTTGGAATTAGAAAGCGCCGACTCCTTGTCAGTGCTTTCGGGAGAAGAAGCCGGGATGGTCTCACTGTGGATGTAGGGTTCTGTGAATGTGGAATAGTTAGTCAAGACAGTGGGAGGAGTACCATTATATTGCTTCAGGAGGTTGACGTGGCACAGCTGGGTCATCCGCCGCCTATCTGGAGTCTCTATCACATAATTATTATTATTCCTGCACTCTTTGACGCAGTAGGGTCCTGAAAATCTGTTTTGTAAAGGTGAACCTGGGATAGGGAAATAAGCAAGGACGAAGTCTCCCGGCTTGAACTTTCTTACTTTGTTGGTCTGGTCGTAATGAGTCTTCATTCTCACCTGGGCTTTCAATAGATTATCATGGGCAAAGCGGTGGACTCTCTCTAGAATGTGTTGAAGGTTTTGAAGAAACTGGGGCACATTCTGATGCTCACTGAAGGTGGCATCTCTGAGAGAGTCTTTGAAAGCCTTAAGGGGAGTACGGCACTTACGGCCGTAGAGCATCTCATAAGGAGATACTCCTAGGGACTCATTGGGGAGACTTCTGAAAATACACATTATAAGGTCAATCTGCTTATCCCAATCCTTCGAGGTTTCACTACAAAACTTTTTCAAGAGTGCTTTGATGGTCTGATGACTACGTTCAAGAGAACCCTGTGAAGCAGGATGATAGGGGCTGGACAATACCTGTTTGATGTTGAACTCCTCCAGTGTCCTTTTGAAGAGATCACTGGTGAAGTTGGTGCCACAGTCACTTTGAATCTCCCTGGGAAATCCGTATTGAGTGAAGATCTTCAATAGATGTTTGATAACCGTAGCAGCCGTGATGTTCTTCACTGGAACTGCTATGGGAAATCTGGTGGTAGGACACAGGATGGTTAGGATGTAGGCGTTACCTGAACTGGTCCGAGGTAAAGGACCAACACAGTCTATTATGAGTCTGTGGAAAGGTTCCGCAGGCACCTGTATGGGAATCAGTGGTGCTCTGGGAATGGAGACGTTCGGTTTGCCTGCCATCTGACATGTATGACACTGTTTTACGTACTGTTTGACGACGTTTACCATACCTGGCCAGTAGTAGTCTTGACGAATCCCATGGTAAGTCTTGTTGAAGCCGTAGTGGGAGAATGCTCCGTGGGCCAGGTGTAGAATAGTGGGCCGCAGGCTGGTGGGAATCACAAGTTGTTCGGTGTTGGCCCAATCGTCCTCCTCCTTCAGTTTACTGGGTCTATATCTGCGGTAGAGCAAGTCGTTCTCTAGGAAGAACCCAGGAATACTGTCGGGTTGAGTCTCAGCCTGGAAAAACAATGGTGTTAAAGTAAGATCTTCCCTCTGCAACTTACGGAACTCCAACTTGGTCAGATGCGGGGGTAGTTTCTGAGGGTCTTGAGGGACAGCGGTAGCAGTAGAGTCAGCTGGCTGTGGACGTGCGGCTTGTGCACGGGTGGTCACGAGAACCGGAGGAGAAACTTCATCACTCTCTTGAACCTCTGCTGGAACATACTCAAGAATAGGATTTATTGGCACAGAGTTACACACCTGGGGTTTGTCCATGACGATCAGGTTGGTCGGTTGCAGGTCTTCTGCCAAGTCGTTGCCTAGGAGAAGTTGCACTCCAGGCATGGGAAAAGGCTTTTCCCTGACGGCGACTTGGACTTCTCCGTTCACGTAGGGACAATCCAGGTGGACTCTGGCGAGAGGGTATGGAGTGGTAGCAGTGAGGTCAGTGATGAAGACTGTTTCCCCGGTGTAGACTATGTTGGGCACAGCCGACTTCAAGATGATCGATTGTAGAGCCGCTGTGTCCCTCAAGATCTTCAATTTGAAACGTCCCTCCGGATTTGAACCGTTGGCAGAGACAGTTCCAGTATACAGGTGGTTACTGAAAAGAGAAAGATCATTAACATTAACACCAACATTCATCACAGGCTTACCGGACTTAGGAGGAGTTGGTTTGGGTCTTTGTTGGTCAGTGGTTCCCTTGTATTGAGACTTACCACACTTGTCTATGGTATGTCCATAGAGTCTACAATACTTGCAGTACAGTTGTGAACCAGCTTGATCGGGGCTCACCTTCTCGTAACTGTACCACGACTTCTTACTGGAGGATGGTTCAGGTGTTAGCCGGTGGATGAGGCTGTAAGTGTCAGCCGACTTAGCACACTTCAGGTAGTCGGTTTCTTCTTTATCTGCTAAGTAGAGGCGGACAGGAGGCGGCACACGTCTCAAGAATTCTTCAACAAGCATCAGGTTGACGAGTTCTGTAAAAGTAGAGACATGTGCTGCTTCCAGCCATTTCATGAAATACCTCCGTTTCGTGTTAGCAAACTCGAGGAAGGTAGTGGTACTTGCCTTCAGGTGGTCACGGAATTTCCTTCTATAACTTTCTGTGGAAAGTAGGTAGGCGTCCAACACTGCTTGTTTCAGAGTGTAGTAGTCATTCTCAGACGCCAAAGTACTGAGTGTGACTGCAGCTCTACCTGTAAGATGGACTCTGAGAAGTGTGGCCCATTGGTCGACAGGCCAACTGAGTTGATTAGCAAGGGTTTCAAAGGTGGTGAAAAACACATCAACTTCTGCTTCTACAAAGGATGGCATTAACTTACTTGCATGTGATATATTAAAACTGACGGGAAGATTGGCAGTAGCTTGCTGGCGTTGAGTGAAGTGGGAAGTTTCCAAGGCGATTTCACGTTGACGACACTCTAGAGCCAGAGTCGCTTGTTGCTTGTCATGTTCGCGTTGTATTTCCAACTCGCGTTGTTTTGTTTCAAGCTGTACTCTCTCACGTTCATGGAGCAAGGCGACCTCACGTTCGTGGAGGGCGAGTCCACGTTCGTGTTCTTCTCTCCTCAAAGCAGCTTCGCGTTCTTGTTCTTCTCTCCGTATGGCAGCTGCTTCTCTTTGCTGCTCACGTTCAATCTTAGCCAGCTCTAGTTTAAGTTTCATCGTTGCCAAGTCAGTTTTATCTGCAATATAGTAAGTTTCATGAGTTTCAGAGTCTATCTTACCTTGCTCTAAATAGTAATCCAGCAACAGGTTGTGTAGGTCATTTTTGTTGGCTTGGTAGGGAACTTCTAGTTGATACTCATGTGCAAGAGTTTGTAGTTCAGTCCTCTTGGCACGACTTAAAGTCCCTATTTCACCTGCTGGATTTGCACGGAAAGTTTGGAGACGAAACATGGTGAAATTAGCAAATAAAGGTACACGAATGTTCAATAATGAAATGTCAGAAACAGGACAACGTGGCAACTGGTACCTATCCTGTGTGATCTTTAACAATTAACGTTAAGTGAAAGATATTAAATGATTAAATTAAATCAAGGGCGCAGGAAATCTTGTACCCGGTACTCATGTAAGAGAATAAGGGCAAGAAAATCCTACTAACAAATGAAACAGAGTTTCGAAAACAAATGAAACAGTTAAATGCTTCAAAAGTAAAATTGGTAGTCCAAGGATGTAGGCATACCTTGCCAAGTCTCTATAGGACATAAAGCAAGTTTTTCCCACTGAATTTAATATGATACTTACAGAATTAGCGAACTTTTGTGCTCTTAAAAAATAAGCTAATTCCCTACCGTTGTACGTATCATCATCTCTGACTGACGTGTAGGGGTGCGAGGTGTCAACTGGTGACGAGAACTGCTGCTGAGGTCCCAATTCAGCAACTAAAGTTCGAGCTAGAGGAACTATGGCCCTCTTTGTCCTCCTACAGTCAGATTGCAGAAGATTGGGTACTCTTGACCCGGGGCAGACCACAGTACCAGGGTACCAATATGATGATCTGTCAGAATGAGAAATATTCAAGGGACATAGATGGTAAATACGAGTAATAACATGGAGGGAGAGATGACCAATTAAGAGTATGACTGAGGCCTACAGTCACCACGTAATCCAAAGTTGTCTCACCTTCACTATATGTTACTCTCGTAATGCACAATACACCGCACCTTATAAAAAATGAAATTGAATGAAAAATAGTAAAGCTACGTTAACAAAGTTAAATACGCTTACCATAAATTACCACTTGGCACCAGTACCTGAGTGAAGCTCCTAGGACAGGCCCCCATATAACTTGTGACGGTAACGCGTTGGTGTTCGGCTGTTTAAGGCTAGGGGTATGGCCTCGTCACATAGTTATAAAAAAAAATAGAAAAACTGGAACTTCGTCTGTGGTAAGGTAAGGAGAAGACACACAAAACACAAGTAAACTTTAACAATGAAATTTTAATTACGTTAAATAAATCAAAACATGAATAAAATGCACAAACAAATTCTTATAATAAAATCAATGAATCAAAATAATAAGAATACTTAAATGACACAATGAAAAGTTACGTTAAGGCAAAATAACAAGAAGTGCAATACAAAAGTTAAGTGGGAGGTGCTGGAATATTGGCTTAAAGCCACCACCTCTCTCAGTACACGCTAGAGTCTAGCTGGGAGGTGTGATGGCCACGAAAGCACTGAACATTCTGAGGACTGATGTTGGGGCGACCCCAGACATCAGGTAGTATAGGGGGGGGGGCGAGGCAGGTGCAGCCAGACCGGCGACCAATCAGCGGAGCCGGTAGCGATCAACATGTAGTTTGGTGGTTTGGGTCCGAACAGGTGGCTGGCTGCATACGTTTTGCTCACCCTGGCAAGCCTTGCTGGTGTTGTTGCCATTGTTGGACATTTCTTCCATAGTCGTATTATATAATTGTGACGACGTAATTATGAAGGGAAGAGCAGGCTCAATCTCTTGAAGGAGATTATCGTCACACAATCAAAAACATTCTCTGTACAAATGTACCAATTATCCTAATAGAGACACAAGAGTCAGACGACTCAAACAGTTACACAAATGTACTAGGTGTCTCAAACCACATAATGTTAACAGCTGTGAAACCCCACTGAACACCTGCAATAGGTGTAGAAGGGGCAAGCATCATGCTGCACTGTGCAAATTAGTTAGGACTAATTATGTCAATCCTAGAATAGGATGTAGAGAATCTACACCAGTACAGTGCTGCAAGGTGCGAGATGTGTACAGCGTAACTTCACAAGCATCTCAAGTGGATGCTGCGTTGCCTACTGCCCAACTTCAAGTGAAGAACAGAGGAACCAAGATCACCATACGTGGACTATTTGACCAAGGTTCCCAGAGAACTTTCATTACTCAAAGAGCAGCAGAGGCACTTAATTTACAACCAATAGGACAGGCAAAATTAAACTTGTACTAGTAGGAGCCGACTACTATTACCAGTTCATAACTGGACATGTTAAACGATTGGGAATTAATATGCTCCAATCTGTAGGTGGCTACTTACTTACTGGTAAAGTTCTGAATGTGAACAAGCCTAAACCTGCCAACAATAATAAATTAGTCAGCAGTAAATCAATTCTCCAGCAGCAAGCTAAAAGGAGAAACACAGCTGAGTAATAAACTCAGATTGAATGTAGTGCGATTGATACTCGCCGAGATGTTTCATGGCTCTCAGTGAAAACCAATGGTCCGTACTCAAACAAGTACAAGTCACAGCGACCAAACTATTGAATTCACTGCAGACCTAGAATTATTCTCGACAAGTAGTAATTGACCACACTCAGTCTTCCTAGGTAAATTGTAATGTTGGGCTAGAGAATCTAGTACTCCCTAGGTAATTAATAATGTTAGGCTAGAGAATCTAGCACTCAATGCCACTGGCATTTCCTGAATTTAGTAATAAATTCACTAGGACCACTGGTCCACTATACTTGCGCTTAAAGGTTTGCCAAGAAAACCTTCTTAATACTATGTTTTCTGCACTAAGAGTTAGTGATAAATACTTGCATCAATTTGTTTGAGTTGTTTTTCTTTCGTTTCTGCTTATTTAGTGTAGGAGCGCAGCACGAACAAACTTGCAAACTTACTAATAAGTAAGCGAATTTACAGAGAACTAATATGTTTAATGCATTATCGTTAAACATCAGCATTGTTAATTAACATGCTTCATGAGCTTAATATAGCTCACCTTAGAATTAACGTAATAATATGAGTGCTTGTTCCCCATGCGTATACGAGCTTAATATTGCTCGCCATGACAATCGAACGCTTTAATGTTCCCCATGCCACGAGCACTGCTCGCCATGATAATTGAATGATGCAATACTCCACCTCGTTAATTCGAGCTCACTGTAGCTCACCCTGTCAACACTGTTGACGAGTTCACTGAACTCACCCTGTTAACGCTGTTAACGAGCTCACTGTAGCTCACCCTGTCAACACTGTTGACGAGTTCAATATAACTCACCCTGTTAACTGTTAACGAGCTCACTGCAGCTCACCCTGTCAACACTGTTGACGAGTTCAATATAACTCACCCTGTTAACTGTTAACGAGCTCACTGCAGCTCACCCTGTCAACACTGTTGACGAGTTCAATGTAACTCATCCTGTTAGCACTGCTAACGAGCTCACTGTAGCTCACCCTGTCAACACTGTTGACGAGTTCACTGTAACTCACCCTGTTAGCACTGCTAACGAGCTCACTGTAGCTAACCCTGTCAACACTGTTGACGAGTTCACTGTAACTCACCCTGTTAGCACTGCTAACGAGCTCACTGCAGCTCACCCTGTCAACACTGTTGCCGAGTTCACTGTAACTCACCCTGTTAGCACTGCTAACGAGCTCACTGTAGCTCACCATGTTCACGAGTTCAATATAGCTCGACCTGTTAATGAACTCAATACTGCTCACAATGTTAATTCGAGTACATTTTTGCTCACAATTAGCTTAGTCCCTTACTTAGGTAGGTTAGAAATTCAAACCATTTATTTAGGTAGGTTTAGGGACTTTAGTTAGTGTCAACTGAGTACTAGCCTAATCTGTACTCACCATTAATTGCAGTTGACTATACTTATAGAGACTGATTTAATAAACTCCATTTCCTGTAAAGGTGATTTCGTACTAACCAGTTTACAGTGTCAAGCCTATGAGCTGCCATTTAATTAGCTCATAAGTCAGAATGACTAAGCTACTAATCTCACTGTCGACTCAGAATTTTCCTTGATTTAATGAAGAAACTTTTCAGTTCTCTACTTTTCTATTATTTTAGCTAGTTAGCAAATTAGTTGTACCATCAGTCAGAATGACTACTGCACGGCAGTGCACATTAAATTCAATTTCCTCATTTGAATTTGGGGTGATCATGATGCTGCGTGATGTTATTGTCTAGTAACTCAATAGTTACAAGTCACAGCGACCCTAGACAGTGACCTTACTGTAGTGTCATAGTCTCCTTGATCTTAAATGACTAATAATATTTTACTGTATAATTATACAATAGTGTTATCAGTTCTTGGGAACTTTTTCTGAGTTTGCCTACGATTCAGCAGCTACGTAATACACCATTACATGTCACTGCGACCCTAGTTGTTGAGTTTATTGTGAGCTTTAGAGGGTTCCTGATTACCGATAACTTAATCATTTAATGTTTCAATATTTAATACATGTTTCCACTAAGGGAAACTACAAGCCTATTATAGTTCTCAACTAAGAGCAATTCTTTAATTATTGTGTAGGCTATAAGTAACATGTTTCATTTGACATGTAAATAGCAAGACTTGAGTTCTTGTAAGTCCTTGATAAATACGGGACGTTCGTTATGTGTGTACTAACATACTAACATATTAACCTACTAATATACTAATATTAATCTCAACTTCGGGATAGGTCAGTACTCCACAGTACACTACGACCCTAGAATCCTCCCCCCTGGAGTTATGTTGGAAATTTCCAACACCGAATACAACACTGTTGTATTCTCATTAATTATTATTAATTCTTTCTACTAATCATTGTAGTAAGTAAAATTAACACAACGTAGAATTCACATGTACTAATAATTTCATCTGTACAATAGGCTAGAATTCTCACGTCACCCGACGCCAGTATTGCGTCAGATTTCATTGTAATAAACACATTTATATCCAATGTGCTTGAGAATTGAATTCGATTCTCTATAAACAACGGCGTTCTGTGTGATAATTAATTACAGATAAATTGACCTCCAACTAAAGCCGAATAGAGCGTTAAAGTCATAACAGTTATCTAGTAATAAAAATTAACGTCACACGTGAATTCCCTGGAGAGATATTAATTCTTCTCCATTGTACGTTTCCTATCATAGAGCTGGCAAATAATAATATTTAACTCTTCCAAATAATAAACTCGTCCTAACCCGTACGTTTCAATCACAACTGTGAGAAATGATAATATTCACAATAAAATAATTTGAGTAACAAATGCGGGACGCGGGGCGGAGCGGAGGAGACGCCAGAGTGCACGTGTTGACACGCTCCCGAGCGGACCTGCTCACGTAGTGCTCACGAGGAGACGCTATTACCCATCCATCCGGGTAAACGCTATTCATTCTCCCGAAGAAAGTCGCCACTGTGAGGCGTGAAGAGCCTTGCAGACAATATCTTCGCCTGGTGTCAGTGTCATACAAGGAACCTATCAAATCTGGTTCTTTGTGACTCCACGTGACCGGCCAGTGAAGCGCGTCACTATCCAGGATAGGCCAAGCCAGAGCCTGGGACGCGAATTTCGGCAAACTTAAAACTTACACAGTGCCCATATTAGCTAAGTATCTTATCCTTATTTGATGCATCTGATAGGGTGTAGAATTATAGCTGGGTAGTTTGTCGTGACGACGTATACCAACACCAAAGCACAGCATGTGAGAAGAATTCTTCTAGCTGCGCTCTCCCATGTTAATCAATCCCACTCGTCATCCAGCCGAGCCCAGGAGAATCAGAGGGAGCGTCGTGACTTACTTTAAGGAATCGTCATTAAGCTAAGATTCTTTTGTATTCCTCTAATATATTATCTGGAATTATTTACATGCAGAACTCTGTTTCTTGGATTGACATGTGTTTATTATGATTACTATTATTATATTCATAATCTATGTTCTCATTAATGATAATGACATGATTTCATAATTATTCATAGGATTAGATTATTATATTTTGGATTAGTGAACGAACCACACTAGTTCCTGGACGTACTGAGTTCCAGTAATAACCCCCCAATGTAGGTGTTTGAGGTTTGATTCATTTAATTATACAGCCCATTAATTATTTCTATGATCATATTCTCTAGTATTTTATCCATAGTTACTGGTTCATCTAGGAATTATCAAATGATCATAATTTCTCAGTTTCCCTCTTTACTATAAAAGCGGGTGGTCCTTCGTAATTTAATTTACTACATTAATATTTAAATAATTAGATTCAAGCCCCAAATGTCCCACAAGTGTCTACCTCACGAGGGGATACACCCAGGGTGAGGCGCTGGTGAATGTCTACCTCACGAGGGGATACACCCAGGTTGAGGCGCTGGTGTCTACCTCACGAGGGGATACACCCAGGGTGAGGCGCTGGTGAGTGTCTACCTCACGAGGGGATACACCCAGGGTGAGGCGCTGGTGAGTGTCTACCTCACTAGGGGATACACCCAGGGTTAGGCGCTGGTGAGTGTCTACCTCACTAGGGGATACACCCAGGGTAAGGCGCTGGTGAGTGTCTACCTCACTAGGGGATACACCCAGGGTGAGGCGCTGGTGAGTGTCTACCTCACTAGGGGAGACACCCAGGGTGAGGCGCTGGTGAGTGTCTACCTCACTAGGGGATACACCCAGGGTGAGGCGCTGGTGAGTGTCTACCTCACGAGGGGATACACCCAGGGTGAGGCGCTGGTGAGGGTCTACCTCACGAGGGAATACACCCAGGGTGAGGCGCTAGTGAGTGTCTACCTCACGAGGGGATACACCCAGGGTGAGGCGCTGGTGAGTGTCTACCTCACGAGGGGATACACCCAGGGTGAGGCGCTGGTGAGTGTCTACCTCACGAGGGGATACACCCCGGGTGAGGCGCTGGTGAGTGTCTACCTCACGAGGGGATATACCCAGGGTGAGGCGCTGGTGAGTGTCTACCTCACGAGGGGATGCACCCAGGGTGAGGCGCTGGTGAGTGTCTACCTCACGAGGGGATACACCCAGGGTGAGGCGTTGGTGAGTGTCTACCTCACGAGGGGATACACCCAGGGTGAGGCGTTGGTGAGTGTCTACCTCACGAGGGGATACACCCAGGGTGAGGCGCTGGTGAGTGTCAACCTCACGAGGGGATACACCCAGGGTGAGGCGCTGGTGAGTGTCTACCTCACGAGGGGATACACCCAGGGTGAGGCGCTGGTGAGTGTCTACCTCACGAGAGGATACACCCATGGTGAGGCGCTGGTAAGTGTCTACCTCACGAGAGGATACACCCAGGGTGAGGCGCTGGTAAGTGTCTACCTCACGAGAGGATACACCCAGGGTGAGGCGCTGGTGAGTGTCTACCTCACGAGAGGATACACCCAGGGTGAGGCGCTGGTGAGTGTCTACCTCACGAGAGGATACACCCAGGGTGAGGCGCTGGTGAGTGTCTACCTCACGAGAGGATACACCCAGGGTGAGGCGCTGGTGAGTGTCTACCTCACGAGAGGATACACCCAGGGTGAGGCGTTGGTGAGTGTCTACCTCACGAGGGGATACACCCAGGGTGAGGCGCTGGTAAGTGTCTACCTCACGAGAGCATACACCCAGGGTGAGGCGCTGGTGAGTGTCTACCTCACGAGAGGATACACCCAGGGTGAGGCGCTGGTGAGTGTCTACCTCACGAGAGGATACACCCAGGGTGAGGCGCTGGTGAGTGTCTACCTCACGAGGGGATACACCCAGGGTGAGGCGCTGGTGAGTGTCTACCTCACGAGGGGATACACCCAGGGTGAGGCGCTGGCGAGTGTCTACCTCACGAGGGGATACACCCAGGGTGAGGCGCTGGTAAGTGTCTACCTCACGAGAGGATACACCCAGGGTGAGGCGCTGGTGAGTGTCTACCTCACGAGGGGATACACCCAGGGTGAGGCGCTGGTAAGTGTCTACCTCACGAAAGGATACACCCAGGGTGAGGCGCTGGTGAGTGTCTACCTCACGAGAGGATACACCCAGGGTGAGGCGCTGGTAAGTGTCTACCTCACGAGAGGATACACCCAGGGTGAGGCGCTGGTGAGTGTCTACCTCACGAGAGGATACACCCAGGGTGAGGCGCTGGTGAGTGTCTACCTCACGAGGGGATACACCCAGGGTGAGGCGCTGGTGAGTGTCTACCTCACGAGGGGATACACCCAGGGTGAGGCGCTGGTGAGTGTCTACCTCACGAGGGGATACACCCAGGGTGAGGCGCTGGTGAGTGTCTACCTCACGAGGGGATACACCCAGGGTGAGGCGCTGGTGAGTGTCTACCTCACGAGGGGATACACCCAGGGTGAGGCGTTGGTGAGTGTCTACCTCACGAGGGGATACACCCAGGGTGAGGCGCTGGTGAGTGTCTACCTCACGAGGGGATACACCCAGGGTGAGGCCGCCGCTGCACCTGGGGGCTTATACCAGGTTTCTTGGGAATTTAGTTCAGGACCAAAGTTTAGTTGTTGGACGGATAGTGTGTTCTTCGCACGACCTAAATTACCACTCAGAGGTGAACAGGTCTTTAGTCCAACACCAGAACTTATTCCTAGCTAAGTCAATCTATGGACACTCGGAGCCTCGAACCGCCGACCACCTATATGCAGTAGCCAGATGCTCCACTTACTGAGCCACCAATACCCCATTAAAGGAAGGACTCCTGAAGCATCTAACTGCTGGTCAACTGGAACATTAGATCTTCCCGTGGAGTGCCACTTGGCATGAAGGTGTTAGGTGATGCTCGTCCTCGTCATGACAACTGCTCTGTCTACACCACGGATGGAAATATCAGGGGAAAGCGCCTAGTCATTACCACTATATAGCACTGGTATCTCTCTTTCTTTGGTTTATCTCTATATAAAGATAAAGCAAAGATATAAGGCAGTATATAATATCTTTGGTTTATCGGTTGGATGATAAATGGATGATATATCGGTTTAATGATAAAGTTTTTTCAAAAAAAAAAGTTTTGCAACCTTTTTTATATTGACAAATTTGATTGGGTTCAAATTCAGAGATTGTTTCCTATAAGTAACAGGGAAACCCCTTACTACTCCTTCCCCCTCCCACCTCAGGCTCTCGGCATTTGTAAACCGGCTTTGGTTACCGAGCAGCTCTCATGAGATGTAAACCGTAAGGTATACTGCTCGGTACACCAGGAGTGTGTCGCTTTGATCGCCTCTACTGTGTTTGGATGTTATCTACAGTAAGGTCACATGTGTCAGCGGTATGTGGGTAACCCTCGCAGACTCACACATATAAACCAGGTACTGATGATTATGCTCGCGATGAGTCACAATAACGGGGCTGAAATATGTTGACCGGACCACACACTAGAAAGTGAAGGGACGACGACGTTTCGATCCGTCCTGGACCATTCTCAAGTCAAGTCTCACAATCGACTTGAGAATGGTCCAGGACGGACCGAAACGTCGTCGTCCCTTCACTTCCTAGTGTGTGGTCTGGTCAGTATACTAATGATTATCAAAATATAATTCGAACGTCGACAAACTCTTGTCATTATAAACACTCCGACCCGTAATTGTCCTCTTAATTGATGTTTCAATTTCCCGCTTTACAAAATTTAATAAAATTTCAAGTAATTTAAGGAAATCGTCTTTATTTTGATGTTGAAAGCTATTTAGGACCAAGAGAGCTCCGTTGTAAACCAGTTGCTGGAGGAATGTTAGAAACCGTCATTTTGACCCACCGAAGTTATTGGGTAGAGGTAGTTGTAATATGGGTATGGGGCAGAGTTACTGAGTTACACTTCCTGTCTGCCACACCTGGGGCCAGTTACTGTCTGCCACACCTGGGGCCAGTTACTGTCTGTCACACCTGGGGCCAGTTACTGTCTGCCACACCTGGGGCCCAGTTACTGTCTGCCACACCTGGGCCCAGTTACTGTCTGCCACACCTGGGGTCCAGTTACTGTCTGCCACACCTGGGGCCAGTTACTGTCTGCCACACCTGGGGCCAGTTCCTGTCTGCCACACCTGGGGCCAGTTACTGTCTGCCACACCTGGGGCCAGTTACTGTCTGCCACACCTGGGGCCCAGTTACTGTCTGCCACACCTGGGGTCCAGTTACTGTCTGCCACACCTGGGGCCAGTTACTGTCTGCCACACCTGGGGCCAGTTCCTGTCTGCCACACCTGAGGCCCAGTTACTGTCTGCCACACCTGGGGCCCAGTTACTGTCTGCCACACCTGGGGCCCAGTTACTGTCTGCCACACCTGGGGCCCAGTTACTGTCTGCCACACCTGGGGCCCAGTTACTGTCTGCCACACCTGGGGCCCAGTTACTGTCTGCCACACCTGGGGCCAGTTACTGTCTGCCACACACATGGGGACCAGTTACTGTCTGCCACACACGTGGGGCCCAGTTACTGTCTGCCACACACGTGGGGCCCAGTTATTGTCTGCCACACCTGGGGCCAGTTACTGTCTGCCACACCTGGGGCCAGTTACTGTCTGCCACACCTGGGGCCAGTTACTGTCTGCCACACCTGGGGTCCAGTTACTGTCTGCCAAACCTGGGGCCTAGTTACTGTCTGCCGCACCTGGGGCCCAGTTACTGTCTGCCACACCTGGGACCAGTTACTGTCTGCCACACCTTGGGCCTAGTTACTGTCTGTCACACCTGGGCCCAGTTACTGTCTGCCACACCTGGGGCCAGTTACTGTCTGCCACACCTGGGACCAGTTACTGTCTGCCACACCTGGGGCCCAGTTACTGTCTGCCACACCTGGGCACAGTTACTGTCTGCCAAACCTGGGGCCCAGTTACTGTCTGCCACACCTTGGCCCAGTTACTGTCTGCCACACCTGGGGCCAGTTACTGTCTGCCACACCTGGGGCCAGTTACTGTCTGCCACACCTGGGCCCAGTTACTGTCTGCCACACCTGGGGCCCATTTTGTGTCTGCCACACCTGGGCCCAGTTACTGTCTGCCACACCTGGGGCCAGTTACTGTCTGCCACACCTGGGGCCAGTTACTGTCTGCCACACCTGGGGCCCAGTTACTGTCTGCCACACCTTGGCCCAGTTACTGTCTGCCACACCTGGACCCAGTTACTGTCTGCCACACCTGGTGCGGGATATTTAGGGCTTGATTCTGATTATTTAAATATTAATGTAGTAAATTAAATTTCGAAGGACCACCCGCTTTTAAAGTAAAGAGGGAAACTGAGAATTTCTGATCATTAGATAATTCCTAGATGAAACCAGTGACTATGGATAAAACTAGAAAGCATGATCATAATAATAATTAATGGGCTGTATTATTAAATGAAAGAAACCTCAAACACCTACATTGGGGGGTTATTACTGGAGGTAAGTACGTCCAGGAATTAGTGTGGTTCGTTCACTAATTCAATTAATAATAATCTAATCCTATAAGATAATGTTGAAACTGATATCATTAACATAAAGAGGAATATAGAATATGAGCATAATAATGAGTTACAGTAAATCACACATCAATCTCAAAGCATTCTGCATAAATTAAATTGCAATGGAATAGTAAAAGGAAATAAATCTTAGCTTGACGAAGATTCCTTTAGAAGCCATTGAAGTCCTCTTATTCTCCAGACTCGGTACATAGACGAGGGATACGGGTTAACATGGAGAAGGCAGCGTGAGGAATTCTTCTCTCGGGCTGCAAGATAAATAATTTTCAGTAGCAACTGATTTAACTACTCAATTTATATTCAAGAATATTGAAATTTACAGGGGACAAATTTTAATCACCTGTTATTAGGTGTTATCGCGCTTCTTAACGAACAATCACCCTGCTATCATCAAACTTCTACCTGATGCATCTAATAAAAGAATACTTAGCTGTGGGCACTGTATAAGTATTAAGATTGCCGTATTTCGCGTCCCAGGCTCCGGTGAACCTATCCTGGAGAATGACGAGCTTCGGCTAGCTGGTCACGTGTCGTCAGAAACCAAGTCAAAGGGGTCCTTATTTGACACTAGCATTAGCTGAAGATATTATCTGCAAGGTCATTCACGCTTCACAGGGGCGACTTTCATCTGAGGATGGATAACACCTGCCCTATTTGCTGGGCAATGGCGTCTTCTTATGAGTATGTTAAGCGCAGGTCTGCCTCTCTTCGGTTCCCCACGTGTACTGAGATGGCGTCCCTCTACCCACGCAGAGTCCGCGTTCATAAAACAAATTATTGTCTCGAACATTAATATTTCTCGCATTTGCGCTTGAAACGTTAAAGACTGGACGGGTTTACTATTTAGAGGAACAAAATATTGTTATTTACCAATTTAAGAATAGTAAATATATAAGGGAGAGGAATTAATGTCTCCCCATGGCATTCATTGGTGAAGTTAACTATATCACGAGATAGACGCTATGATTCTAACGCTCTATTCGGCTTTTAGTTAGAGATCAATTCGTCTGCAATTAGTTATCATACAGAATGCTTTAATTATGGAGAATCGAATTTAATTCTCACACACATTGGATATAATGTGTTTACTGTAAGGAAATCTGACGCAATACTGGCATCAGGTGACGTGAGAATTCTAGCCTACTGCACAGATGAAATTATTAGTACATGAGAATTCTACGTGTTGTTAATTTTACTTACTACAATAATTAGTATGGTTAGTAATAAGTAATGAGAATACAACAATGTTGTATTCGGTGTTGGAAATATCCAACATAACTCCGGGGGGAGGGTTCTAGGGTCGCAGTGTACTGTATTGTACTGACCTATCCCGAAGTGATATTAAGATTAGTACATTAGTATGTTAATATGTTAGTATGTTAGTACACACATAACAAACGTCCCGGATTTATCAAGGACTTACAAAGACTTGAGTCTTGCTATTTACATGTCAAATGAAACATGTTGTTTGTAGCGTACACAATATTTATAGATTTCAACTCTCCCAATTTAAACTAACAGAATCTACGGTGATGCGATATCTTGGGTCATAGTGACGTGTAATGTTTCGTTACGTGACATCACATCGTAGCATCATCAAAGTTATCTAAGTGAGATGTGAAGGAAATTACTCTTGTTCAGAGTTGTAATAGGCTTGCAGTTTCCCTAAGTGGAAACACGCATTAAATATTGAAACATTAAATGATTAAGTTATCGGTAATCAGGAACACTCTAAAGCTCACAATAAACTCAACAACTAGGGTCGCAGTGACGTGTAATGGTGTATTACGTAGCTGCTGAATCGTAGGTAAACTCAGAATAAGTTCCTAAGAACTGATAACACTATTGTATGATTATACAGTAAAGTATTATTAGTCATTCGAGATCAAGGAGACTATGACACTACAATAAGGTCACTGTCTAGGGTCGCTGTGACTTGTAACTATTGAGTTACTAGACAATAACATCACGCAGCATCACGATCACCTCAAATTCAAATGAGGAAATTGAATTAAATGTGCACTGCCGTGCAGTAGTCATTCTGACTGATGGTACAACTAATTTGCTAACTAGCTAAATAATAGAAAAGTAGAGAACTGAAAAGTTTATTCATTAAAATCAAGGAAAATTCTGAGTCGACAGTGAGATTAGTAGCCTAGTCATTCTGACTTATGAGCTAATTAAATGGCAGCTCATAGGCTTGACACTGAACTTGTTAATACGAAATCACCTTTACATGAAATTGAGTTTATTAAATCAGTCTCTATAAGTATAGTCAACTGTAATTAATGGTGAGTACAGATTAAGCTAGTACTCAGTTGACACTACCTAAAGTCCCTAAGTCTACCTAAATAAATGGTTTGAATTTCTAACCTACCTAAGTAAAGGACTAAGCTAATTGTGAGCAAAAATGTACTCGAATTAACATGGTGAGCAGTATTGAGCTCATTAATTAACAAGTCGAGCTACATTGAACTCGTGAACATGGTGAGCTGTATTGAGCTCGTTATCAGTGCTAACAGGGTGAGTTACAGTGAACTCGTCAACAGTGTTGACAGGGTGAGCTGCAGTGAGCTCGTCAACAGTGTTGACAGGGTGAGCTACAGTGAGCTCGTTAGCAGTGCTAACAGGGTGAGTTTCAGTGAACTCGTCAACAGTGTTGACAGGGTGAGCTACAGTGAGCTCGTTAGCAGTGCCAACAGGGTGAGTTGCAGTGAACTCGTTAACAGTGTTGACAGGGTGAGCTACAGTGAGCTCGTTAGCAGTGCTAACAGGGTGAGTTGCAGTGAACTCGTCAACAGTGTTGACAGGGTGAGCTACAGTGAGCTCGTTAGCAGTGCTAACAGGGTGAGTTGCAGTGAACTCGTCAACAGTGTTGACAGGGTGAGCTGCAGTGAGCTCGTTAGCAGTGCTAACAGGGTGAGTTGCAGTGAACTCGTCAACAGTGTTGACAGGGTGAGCTGCAGTGAGCTCGTTAGCAGTGCTAACAGGGTGAGTTGCAGTGAACTCGTCAACAGTGTTGACAGGGTGAGCTACAGTGAGCTCGTTAGCAGTGCTAACAGGGTGAGTTACAGTGAACTCGTCAACAGTGTTGACAGGGTGAGCTACAGTGAGCTCGTTAACAGTTAACAGGGTGAGTTATATTGAACTCGTCAACAGTGTTGACAGGGTGAGCTGCAGTGAGCTCGTTAACAGTTAACAGGGTGAGTTGCAGTGAACTCGTCAACAGTGTTGACAGGGTGAGCTACAGTGAGCTCGTTAGCAGTGCTAACAGGGTGAGTTACAGTGAACTCGTCAACAGTGTTGACAGGGTGAGCTACAGTGAGCTCGTTAGCAGTGCTAACAGGGTGAGTTCAGTGAACTCGTCAAAAGTGTTGACAGGGTGAGCTACAGTGAGCTCGTTAGCAGTGCTAACAGGGTGAGCTGCAGTGAGCTCGTTAACAGTTAACAGGGTGAGTTCAGTGAACTCGAATTAACGAGGTGGAGTTTTGTCATTCAATTGTCATGGCGAGCAATATTAAGCTCGTGCGCATGGTGAACGAGCACTCATATTATTACGTTAATTCTAAGGTGAGCTATGTTAAGCTCATGAAGCATGTTAATTAACAATGCTAATGTTTAACGATAATGCATTAAACATATTAGTTTTCTGTAAATTCAGCTTACATATTAGTAAGTTTGCAAGTTTGTTCGTGTTGCGCTCCTACACTAAATAAGCAGAAACGAAAGAAAAAACAACTCAAACAATTAATGCAAGTATTTATCACTAACTCTTAGTGCAGAAAACATGGTATTAAGAAGGTTTTCTTGGCAAACCTTTAAGCGCAAGTATAGTGGACCAGTGGTCCTAGTGAATTTATTACTAAATTCAGGAAATGATAGTGGCATTAAGTGCTAGATTCTCTAGCCTAACATTATTAATTACCTAGGGAGTACTAGATTCTCTAGCCCAACATTACAATTTACCTAGGAAGACTGAGTGTGGTCAATTACTACTTGTCGAGAATAATTCTAGGTCTGCAGTGAATTCAATAGTTTGGTCGCTGTGACTTGTACTTGTTTGAGTACGGACCATTGGTTATCACTGAGAGCTATGAAACATCTCGGCGAGTATCAATTGTACTACATTCAATCTGAGTTTATTACTCAGCTGCGTTTCTCCTTTTAGCTTGTTGCTGGAGAATTGATTTACTGCTGACTAATTTATTATTATTGGCAGGTTTAGGCTTGTTCACATTCAGAACTTTACCAGTAAGTAAGTAGCCTCCTGCAGATTGAAGCATATTCATTCCCAATCGTTTAACATGTCCAGTTATGAACTGGTAATAGTAGTCGGCTCCTACTAGTACATCTACATTGTTAAGGCGGTCAGACATTAATTTGTTGTCAGCCAAATTAATTTCACGTTCCTGCAGGAAGTGTGCTGTGTACCCTAGACCCTTAATGTTTAAGTCTAAAGGTATTTGATCTACAACAATGGCTTGGACAGCCTTGGCATGACTACCTAGTCGTACAAGCGGTTGAACTACTGAGTATTCATGGGTTCCTCGATTTATCATGAACCCTGACAAGTTTAAATTTACCTGTCCTATTGGTTGTAAATTAAGTGCCTCTGCTGCTCTTTGAGTAATGAAAGTTCTCTGGGAACCTTGGTCAAATAGTCCACGTATGGTGATCTTGGTTCCTCTGTTCTTCACTTGAAGTTGGGCAGTAGGCAAAGCAGCATCCACTTGAGATGCTTGTGAGGTTACGCTGTACACATCTCGCACCTTGCAGCACTGTACTGGTGTAGATTCTCTACGTCCTATTCTAGGATTGACATAATTAGTCCTAACTAATTTGCACAGTGCAGCATGATGCTTGCCCCTTCTACACCTATTGCAGGTGTTCAGTGGGGTGTCACAGCTGTTAACATTATGTGGTTTGAGACACCGAGTACATTTGTGTAACTGTTTGAGTCATCTGACTCTTGTGTCTCTATTAGGATAATTAGTACATTTGTACAGAGAATGTTTTTGATTGCAAAACAAGCACATTCCCCATCCTACAGATCGTTTAGGGCTTACCGGTTTAGGTAAAACAGTATTTGCAGGTTGTGATGGTTTTGCTGCTTGCATTTGCTTGTTATTTATTCTCTTGTGAGTACTTGGTGTACTCTGGGGAACCATTAACAGGCTCTTGCGAGTGCTCTTTGGACTATTAGGTCTCTTAGGAGCATCTGTGGAATCATTAGCAGTGCTCTTTGGACTATTAGGTCTCTTAGGAGCACCTGTGGGACTCTTAGGCCTCACTGATAAATCAGTGTTTGACTGATTTTGGTTACATTGGTTATTAGCACCTTGGTTGCCTAGTGACAGTGTCACTTTAGGAGTTTCAGGCAAGGAAACTGATGTAGGTACAGTTTTGGTGCATTCAGATTTAGCATTAATTGCTTGGTCTGCTGTATGATTGCTCATATTACGCAAACCTGTAAATATATCCTGCATTGACAGGGTATTACCATTCTGGCATACATATAGTTTATTAAGTGTGTCACCAGACAATTTTCTTTGGATGATAATTTTAGTCATCCACTCAGTAGTTGGGTGATCCACCTCTTTACTGAAAGAATTTATTAGTGACTCAAGCTGAAAACTAAAGGCTTGTAAAGAGTCAATGATTGTTCTGGTGAAGATAAATTTAATAATTGGTGTACAAGGTTTATAATAGTCTTCTCATTGTTAGCGCTTGCTTTAGAAGGCTGTTGTGAGCAATTGTGACCATTACTTGTGTTACTTAAGGCTTCTTGTTTAGCCTCAGCTTTGATTACAGCTTCGACTGCTGCTGCAGCATTAGCTTTATCATTTTCTGGTTCAGATTCACTGATCATTGCAGCTTCACTTGTTTAATCTGCAGCTTCACTTGTTTCTCTGGGTTCTTGTGACAAGCTAGTTAATTCAGTAGCTTTATGGATTGAACTTATAGAATCCAGGGAACATTGAGAAGAGTGGTCTGAAAATTGGTCAGACTCTGTAAACAAATCATCACATGAAGCTGTATTAGATGAGAGGTTAGAAAATGAAGGTTGAACTTCAGTTGTGGATCCTGTGTAGTGATCAGTATTGATTAGAGGATTCTCCTCGTCTTGATTTAGCTCAAGTATTTCATCTGAGCTGAGTGTTAACTTGGATGCAGGTCTATTAATGATCTGATCTATCCACTCGGGAATATCTAGTCTTGCAAGCACTTTATCATATTGGTCTAACCTGGTTTGAACGATACGTTCATAGTCATCCAGCTCAGATTCTATTAGACATAAGTCGTCTGTGACAGTATGATCGGCCTGGAGTAAATTCCTGTGGGACTCGATTACAGTCTTGATATAGTCATATCTTTTGTTAGCGTTCCTTATGGAACTTGCTATTCTGTAGACGTAATCTGGGTCAGTTTCTACACAGTTGTCACATTTGATGAACTGTTTTCCTAGCTGAAGTTGAAGAGCTGTCAAGAATCTTGCATTCCTTTCTAGAGGATTCATTCTTGCGATAAATGGAGCCTGATAGGGCTTATGTAGCTAGTGGTATAGCTATAGTCTGCTCCTTGATGTAGAGCAGGTATAATTATTGACAGCCTGATAGGGCTTATGTAGCTAGTGGTATAGCTATAGTCTGCTTCTTGATGTAGAGCAGGTATAAGTATTGACAGCCTGATAGGGCTTATGTAGCTAGTGGTATAGCTATAGTCTGCTTCTTGATGTAGAGCAGGTATAAGTATTGACAGCCTGGTATTTCTTGAGGCTGGTTGTAATTTACCTCATTTAGAGGTTAGCTACCTACCTAATAATAAGCAACTAAGATTTGAGTGGTATCTTGGTCTCACTACAGGTGTTCCTCAGCTTAGCTCTTCTAAATCAGCCTCGGATGGGTAGTGGACTTACAGTAACACTCAAAGACATCTTTAGAAATATGCAATAAAATAATTACACAATAAATGGTTAATCCCACCCTTGCTAGGGTCAGCACAAAAGAATAATATATGTCACTAACTAGCTCAAGCCTAGTCGTGAGAATTTCTGCTTGAGAAACTACAACTATATTTAGTCTGTGCTTGTGCCAGATTCAACACAATCACAGCCTAAAGTGCTACCTAATGAAGGTTGGCAAAGATTATATTATGGTGCAATAATGTGCAAATAATTGTGCTGTATTTTTGTTTTTTTTGTATTTTATATAATATACACTTGTGTAATTATGTGCATAAGAAATTAAATGAACACAAAAGAATTAATTGTGTTTGGCAAGTATTCTACTGCCGTAAATATTATCTAACTCCTAAATGTACTCCTAATTGTGGAATAAAATATTATCAGGGTTAGTAATGATTAACTAGTATGAGATCAGTAATTTATATTAGTATACTGGATCCCTAAATGTTAATGATCCACTGACTTGAGTGAATCAGTAATTATAACATGGATTCAGGCTATATTGGACAGTCTGCTGACAGCCACATTGAAACATTGGTATAGCCTAAATGGTTAACACTTAATTGGTGTTAGTGATTAATATAAGGTTATGAGCTGTTGCTCTTGGTGACCTCAAGATTCTACTTCAGTATGAAGTGTAGGTCTAAATGTTGTGGGTAATTGGTTATGACCCATTAAAGCTATGTAAAGGTAGCTGTTAGTGTGATCTAGGCTAACTGATGTGTTACACTGTTAGTTGACACAATTAATTAAATAGTTAGTCTAGCTTCTATCACACAAGGATTAGTTATTAATGGTTAATATTTTAATTATAAATTTAATGCCAATCCGGTTCGATAAGGACCATAATGTGGGATATTTAGGGCTTGATTCTGATTATTTAAATATTAATGTAGTAAATTAAATTTCGAAGGACCACCCGCTTTTAAAGTAAAGAGGGAAACTGAGAATTTCTGATCATTAGATAATTCCTAGATGAAACCAGTAACTATGGATAAAACTAGAAAGCATGATCATAATAATAATTAATGGGCTGTATTATTAAATGAAAGAAACCTCAAACACCTACATTGGGGGGTTATTACTGGAGGTAAGTACGTCCAGGAATTAGTGTGGTTCGTTCACTAATTCAATTAATAATAATCTAATCCTATAAGATAATGTTGAAACTGATATCATTAACATAAAGAGGAATATAGAATATGAGCATAATAATGAGTTACAGTAAATCACACATTAATCTCAAAGCATTCTGCATAAATTAAATTGCAATGGAATAGTAAAAGGAAATAAATCTTAGCTTGACGAAGATTCCTTTAGAAGCCATTGAAGTCCTCTTATTCTCCAGACTCGGTACATAGACGAGGGATACGGGTTAACATGGAGAAGGCAGCGTGAGGAATTCTTCTCTCGGGCTGCAAGATAAATAATTTTCAGTAGCAACTGATTTAACTACTCAATTTATATTCAAGAATATTGAAATTTACAGGGGACAAATTTTAATCACCTGTTATTAGGTGTTATCGCGCTTCTTAACGAACAATCACCCTGCTATCATCAAACTTCTACCTGATGCATCTAATAAAAGAATACTTAGCTGTGGGCACTGTATAAGTATTAAGATTGCCGTATTTCGCGTCCCAGGCTCCGGTGAACCTATCCTGGAGAATGACGAGCTTCGGCTAGCTGGTCACGTGTCGTCAGAAACCAAGTCAAAGGGGTCCTTATTTGACACTAGCATTAGCTGAAGATATTATCTGCAAGGTCATTCACGCTTCACAGGGGCGACTTTCATCTGAGGATGGATAACACCTGCCCTATTTGCTGGGCAATGGCGTCTTCTTATGAGTATGTTAAGCGCAGGTCTGCCTCTCTTCGGTTCCCCACGTGTACTGAGATGGCGTCCCTCTACCCACGCAGAGTCCGCGTTCATAAAACAAATTATTGTCTCGAACATTAATATTTCTCGCATTTGCGCTTGAAACGTTAAAGACTGGACGGGTTTACTATTTAGAGGAACAAAATATTGTTATTTACCAATTTAAGAATAGTAAATATATAAGGGAGAGGAATTAATGTCTCCCCATGGCATTCATTGGTGAAGTTAACTATATCACGAGATAGACGCTATGATTCTAACGCTCTATTCGGCTTTTAGTTAGAGATCAATTCGTCTGCAATTAGTTATCATACAGAATGCTTTAATTATGGAGAATCGAATTTAATTCTCACACACATTGGATATAATGTGTTTACTGTAAGGAAATCTGACGCAATACTGGCATCAGGTGACGTGAGAATTCTAGCCTACTGCACAGATGAAATTATTAGTACATGAGAATTCTACGTGTTGTTAATTTTACTTACTACAATAATTAGTATGGTTAGTAATAAGTAATGAGAATACAACAATGTTGTATTCGGTGTTGGAAATATCCAACACCTGAGGCCAGTTACTGTCTGCCGCACCTGGGGCCAGTTACTGTCTGCCACACCTGGGGCCAGTTACTGTCTGCCACACCTGGGGCCCAGTTACTGTCTGCCACACCTTGGCCCAGTTACAGTCTGCCACACCTGGGGCCCAGTTACTGTCTGCCACACCTGGGCCCAGTTACTGTCTGCCACACCTGGGGCCCAGTTACTGTCTGCCACACCTGGGGCCCAGTTACTGTCTGTCACACCTGGGCCCAGTTACTGTCTGCCACACCTGGGGCCAGTTACTGTCTGCCACACCTGGGGCCAGTTACTGTCTGCCACACCTGGGGCCCAGTTTGTGCCTGCCACACCTGGGGCCCAGTTACTGTCTGCCACACCTGGGGCCAGTTACTGTCTGCCACACCTGGGGCCCAGTTACTATCTGCCACACCTGGGGCCAGTTACTGTCTGCCACACCTGGGGCCCAGTTACTGTCTGCCACACCTGGGGCCAGTTACTGTCTGCCACACCTGGGCCCAGTTACTGTCTGCCACATCTGGGGCCCAGTTACTGTCTGCCACACCTGGGGTCCAGTTACTGTCTGCCATACCTGGGGCCCAGTTACTGTCTGCCTCACCTGGGGCCAGTTCCTGTCTGCCACACCTGGGGTCCAGTTACTGTCTGCCACACCTGGGGCCCAGTTACTGTCTGCCACACCTGGGCCCAGTTACTGTCTGCCACACCTGGGGCCCAGTTACTGTCTGCCACACCTGGGGCCAGTTCCTGTCTGCCACACCTGGGGCCAGTTCCTGTCTGCAACACCTGGGGCCAGTTCCTGTCTGCCACACCTGGGGCCCAGTTACTGTCTGCCACACCTGGGGCCCAGTTACTGTCTGTCACACCTGGGCCCAGTTACTGTCTGCCACACCTGGGGCCCAGTTACTGTCTGCCACACCTGGGGCCAGTTACTGTCTGCCACACCTGGGGCCCAGTTACTATCTGCCACACCTGGGGCCAGTTACTGTCTGCCACACCTGGGGCCCAGTTACTGTCTGCCACACCTGGGGCCAGTTACTGTCTGCCACACCTGGGCCCAGTTATTGTCTGCCACACCTGGGGTCCAGTTACTGTCTGCCATACCTGGGCCCAGTTACTGTCTGCCATACCTGGGCCCAGTTACTGTCTGCCACACACCTGGGGCCAGTTACTGTCTGCCACACCTGGGCCCAGTTATTGTCTGCCACACACCTGGGGCCAGTTACTATCTGCCACACCTGGGGCCCAGTTACTGTCTGCCACACACCTGGGGCTAGTTACTATCTGCCACACCTGGGGTCCAGTTACTGTCTGCCGCACACCTGGGGCCAGTTACTATCTGCCACACCTGGGGCCCAGTTACTGTCTGCCACACCTGGGGCCAGTTACTGTCTGCCACACATTTGGGGCCCAGTTACTATCTGCCACACCTGAGGTCCAGTTCCTATCTGCCACACCTTGAGCCCAGTTTCTGTCTGCCACACCTGGGGCCAGTTTCTGTCTGCCACACCTGGGGCCAGTTTCTGTCTGCCACACCTGGGGCCAGTTTCTGTCTGCCACACCTGGGGCCAGTTATAGTCCTTATCTTGAGGTATTATCGGTGCTTAGTGTCGCTGCGGCCCGGTCGTCGACCAGGCCTCCTGGTTGATGAACTGGTCGACCAAGTTGTTGGACGCGGCTGCTCAGAGCCTGACGTATGAGTCACAGCCTGGTTGATCAGGTATCCTTTGGAGGTGCTTATCGAGTTCTCTCTTCAGCACTGTGAGGGGTCAGCCAGTTATGCCCCTTATGTGTAGTGGAAGCTTGTTGAACAGTCTCAGGCCTCTGATGTTCATAGAGTTCTCTCTCAGAGTACCTGTTGTACCTCTGCTTTTCAACGGGGTTATTCTGCACATCCTGCCATGCCTCCTGGACTCATGTGATGTTATTTATGTGTGCAGGTTTGGGACCAGCCCCTCTACTACTTTCCACGTGTAAATTATTATGTATCTTTCCCGCCTGCGCTCAAGATAATACAGATTTAGGCATTTCAGTCAGTCCCAATTGTTTAGATGTTTTTCTGAGTGGATTCTAGCAGTAAAGAATCTCTGCACGCTCATCATATCAGCAATTTCTACAGCTTTGAAAGGGGCTGTCATTGTGCAGCAGTACTCCACTCTAGAGAGCACAGGCGTCTTGAAGAATATCATCATTGCAATACCATATCTGGTTTGAAAAGTTCTTGTTATCCAACCTGTCATTTTTTGCAGTTGTGACGGCTTCTTTACTGTGTTCTTTAAAGGTAAGGTCTTCCGATATGAGTTCACCTAAATCCTTTACATTGCTTTTTCGTTGTAAATTATGATTTGAGTGCGTTTTGTACTTGGTTTCTGCTTTCATATTATATTTTTTTTCCGTAGCGCAAGAGCTGAAACTTATCTTCATTAAATACCATAT